>NC_041373.1:18263662-18287356 GCF_900634415.1 Cottoperca gobio | reverse complement strand
ACAGACGGGTTACCACAGGGAAACAAGAGGAAGCTCCTCTGATAAATGTGTTTCATGTTCTTTACACAATTAGTGGAAAAGTGAAAGATTAAAGAATATTGTTGGAGAAAAACTGTCTTTAACCGATAGATTTCATCAAACTTAACAAAGTGGGGTTTGTTTATGAAACGGGAAGACTCTGAAGAATGTGTAGCAAAGGGAGTAAACCAGCTGAAGGGCCACAGGGGCCCATTGTGGATCTCATGCTTTCAACATGTGGCTCTGATCCTTTCAAACATCTACAAGAATGGTGATGAACGTGGTTTCAGGAGGTCGTTAAGTACGGCACAGATACAGATACTAGGCATGATCTCCAGTGTTATTTATACTATTTTAATTCTGTTATTTATATTATTTTAATTGACTTCACACTCATTTACATCAACACTGTGATTATTGTGCTGTAAATGCTCTGTCTCATCTTCTACTAAGTTTGATGTTTTTGCTGTGAAGCACTTTGGGCTGTAGTTCTTGTATGAAAGGTGCTCTACAAATAAAGCTTATTATTATTATTATTATTATTAAGGTTTAATAATGTGTTCAGAGCTGAAGAAGTTTAGAGGTCACTGTCAGCAATGATACAAATGTGTTGGTAATCAAAGCTCAAAGTCTCTGCAGCCTGTTTCTCTGTGTCATCAGATGTTTAACAACCTCCTTCATATCTCTCACACACCTCAGTACTGACATCTTCTTCACTGACTCATGGAGCACAATGTGAGTCTGTGGAAGCTCAACAACTGTCCCGTCAAACATTTACTTTCTCTACTTTACGTCATTCTCCACAATATTCAGACATTTGAAAAATAAAGAAGACAATAATAATAATTACAACGTCTTCACCTTTCTGCAAATTGTGCCAATTATATTTACTACACGAGCTACAGTCAGTGAACTGACCTCAGCGTCTCCAGTCTACAGTTTGGACTCTGCAGTCCAGCACACAGCAGGCTTCACTGCTGAATCATGCAGTGATGTTATACCAGGTGCAGCTCTCTCAGGTGGGAGGGGTTGGACTTCAGAGCTGAGGCCACGACTTCACAATCAGTCTCTGAGATGTAACATCCATAAAGTCTGTCAGGACACATATATTACAAAATGTGTTATTATGAAAGAGGAAACATTCATTTATTTCATGCATTTGATGACAAAACATTTGCTGTTAGACATTTTAATATCTTTACTGAGTTTAATATATGCATTGTCCCCCCCCCCAGGATACTCGGGAGATGCCCACAGGATACTGAACCTCTATTAGAAAGATTGAGGCCTACATGAAAGGGGGAGAAGTTACAAATGGAATCCGGGGCGAGGACGGCAGCAAAGAGCACGATGGATTCATGAGCAGGTAATCTAAAGTGATTCTTACACACATCTGCAGTTTCCCAGTTATATTTAGATGTTCTTTAGTGTTGTTGGATTATAAACGGCGTAAGGAATTCTTTGTGTGTTGTAACTGCGTCTGAACTCCCCTGTCTCTGCTCTGGCATCTTCAGAACACGAGGCAGGACAAGCCGCTGTGACATCAGTGGTTCATCTGATCTCACTGTGTTTGACATGAAACAATAACTCTCATCACTTATCACCTGCAGACTTGTAATATGTGTTTAATGTTGCAGATGAAGGGAGAGAGTAGTGCTGCAGTTACATTGAGGCTTCCATAATGTCCACAGTGTGTCAGTGTGATCTGATCCTAGGTCTGTCTCTGCTAGCTACCTTCTGCTGTCACTGACTGTTGACAAACGCAACAGAAAGGAAACAAATCATTGAAAGTATCAGAGATGTACAGAAATAAATGTTAATATAAAGACTCAGGTATTACCTGTGTGTCTGATGTAATGATGAAGAAACTGCTAGAATGTAACAACAACTTCTCTGCATTCACTCAGAACTGTAAAATGTGATGAAACCTCGAGCACCTCTAAAGTCTTTAGTTTGACAAGGTCTGCATGTCGCCTCCATCCCCCAAAGGAATGTAATGAGAGGAAGAAACTGTCAAGTGTAACAATTATTACAAATAAATAGAAATGTGTTCATGAACTTCACAGATAGAAGCTGAAAACACTTGTTTTGCTCTCACAGCGTTTGAAACAGCTCAAGAACATCTGAAACTAAATAATGAAGTAAAAAGTGGATATATTTATTCAATAAAATGAATTTTCTCGTGTATATTTGAAGAACTAAACTTCTAATCTACTCTGATTTATAAAGTTAATCACATCTGGACTTACACAGCCTTTCTGCAGTTCCTCACAGCTGGAATCAGTCTCCGTCGTCCCTCCCGTGACGTGTTGTACTTCTCCAGGTCCAACTCATCCAGAACCTCCTCTGACATCTGCAGCATGTGAGCCAGAGCTGAGCACTGGATCTCAGAGAGTTTCCTTCTGTGATCTGTTCTCTGACTGCAGGAACTCTTGGATCTCCTGATGTACTGAGTGGTCCTTCATCTCTGTCAGACAGTGGAAGATGTTGATGCTTCTGTCAGCAGAGGTATCTTCACTCCTCATCTCCTTCAGGGTGTTGATGGCTCTCTGGATCATTTGTGGACTGTTGTCTGTCTGACCCAGCAGGCCTCCTAAGAGTCTCTGGTTGGACTCCAGAGAGAGGCCGTGGAGAAAGCGGACAAACAGGTCCAGGTGGCCATTCTTACTTGTGAGGGATTTCTTCATGGCTTCAGACAGGAAGACATCCAGGGATGAGTCATTCTCCCAGTCACTCCCCAGGAAGTCCTTCAGTACCTCTGTGTTCCTCTTGCTGTAACAGTGGAACAGGTAGACTGCAGCCAGAAACTCCTGAATGCTCAGATGAACAAAGCAGTAGACTGTTTTCTGGAAGATCACACTCTCTCTTTTGAAGATCTCTGTACAAACTCCTGAGTACACCAAGGCCTCCGTGGCATCAAGACCACACTGCTCCAGGTCTTCTTGGTAGAACATGATGTTTCCTTTCTCCAGATGTTCAAACGCCAGCCTCCCCAGCTTCAGAAGAAGTTTCCCGTCAGCCTTCGTCAGCTCCCGTGGACTCGTCTCATGTCCCTCATCATACTTCTGCTTCTTCCTCTTGGTCTGAACCAGCAGGAAGTGTGAGTACATGTCAGTGAGGGTCTGGGGCAGCTCTCCTCTCTGGTCTGTAGTCAACATGTGGTCCAGAACTGTAGCAGTGATCCAGCAGAAGACGGGGATCAGACACATGATGTGGAGGCTCCTGGATGTCTTGATGTGAGAGATGATTCTGCCGGACCGTTCTTCATCACTGAATCTCCTCCTGAAGTACTCCTCCTTCTGGACGTCAGTGAAGCCTCGTACTTCTGTTACCCTGTCCACACGTGCAGGAGGGATCTGATTGGTTGCTGCAGGTCGGGAAGTTATCCAGACGAGAGCCGAGGGAAGCAGATTCCCGCTGATGAGGTTTGTCAACAGCACGTTGACTGATGACTGCTGTGTGACATCAGACACAACCTCATTGTTGTGGAAATCCAGTGAAGGTCTGCTTTCATCCAGGCCGTCAAAGATGAACAAAACGCTACAGACAGCGAGCGTCTCTGCTGTGACCTTCTGTAAGGTTGGATGGAAAACATGGAGCAGCCTGAGAAGACTGTACTGCTCAGCTTTGATCAAGTTCAGCTCCCTGAAGGAAAGCGGAATCAGCAGACTGACATCTTGGTTTTCCAAACCCTCTGCCCAGTCCAGAGTGAACTTCTGCACTGAGAAGGTTTTTCCAACGCCAGCGACGCCGACCGTCAGGGCGACTCTGATGTGTACCTGTTGGTCAGGTGAGGCTTTAAAGATGTCGTGGCACTTGATTGGAGCGTCACGGAGGATCTTTTTCTTGGAAGCTGTCTCAAGCTGCTTCACCTCATGTTGAGTATTAACCTCTTCACTCAGTCCCTCTGTGATGTAGAGCTCAGTGTAGATCCTGTTGAGGAGGGTTTTACTCACTGTTTCTTCACTTCCTTCAGTCACACGTTCACATCTCCTCTTCAGACTGATCCTATGTTCATCTAAAACCTCCTGCAGACCTCTATCTGCTGAAAGAGAAGACACATGTGAGATTAATAAATATATATAACAGATCATAATGTGCTGCACAAACAAATGAAGCAGGAAGAATCCTGTTTTCAGACATGAAGACAGCAGCAGACAGATGTACAGTCTTACTGTGTGCACAGCTGGTCTGACTGGCTGTCTGCAGTCTTGTTCTGGATCTTTTTCCACACTGGGGACAGGGGGGGTCTCCTGATGAAGCAGACTGGTCCCAGTATGAGGCGATGCACTGTCTGCAGAACCAGTGTGCACAGCTGGTAGAGACTGGATCCTTCAGGACGTCCTGACACAAAGCACAGCTGGACCGCTGCTCCTCCACAGAAACAGGAGTTTTGCTCTTCTTTCTGTGGAGATGAACACGTTCTTTATAACACATCACAATAGTGCTGGCTGATGTTCACTGATTGGTACAACCTATGTCTCCAACATGATAACAGTTTAGTCCCAGTTGTCTACTGTGTTTCTTTACTGTACTCTACTGGGCTTATGTTATCATACAACAGTAGATTATAAGAGAACATAAAAACTGAATCCTCTTCAGGTCAGTTTACAGAAGAAACAGACTCTTACTTTGTGTCTGAGGGTCCAGGTTCATTACTGAAGAGTGGAGGTTCGTACATAGACCTGTCACTCTTCAGAGACAGACAGCTGGGGACTGCAGACACTGAGCCGTCCTCCTCCTCATCTGTTAAATCATTCATCTTCTCCAGTCTGAGAGTTACTGTACACACACACACACACACACACACACACACACACACACACACACACACACACACACACACACACACAGTATAAAGTATTATTTATCTGAAGCAGAAGAATCTTCTCCTAAAGGAAACTTCATCCTTCAGTTCATCACAAACATCATCTGGAGATACATGTTTAACTGACAGGAAGAACTGAGAGCAGAACAATGTTTCCCTCTGAGATGTAGTGCAGTACAAGTATAAAGGACATTTACTCAAGTGCAGTACTTCAGTAAAAGTACTTATTGATATTCTGATTGTGGATCCATTATTTAATAACCAGATGATGATGGTGGTGTCTTTTGAACGCTGGAGATGATTGATGAGGCTAAATGCTTCAGGTAAAGTAGAGAATATATAACTCCTATCAAAGCAGAAGCTCAGGAATCATCAGCCTCACGTGACTGAACGGAAATGAGCAGAAATAAAAGTGTAAATGTAAAAAGTGTTCCTTGCTGACAGACAGACTCTCCGACTCTCTGGATTGAATTGTATCCGTGATCAAAGTAAACGGAGAAATAACTGAAAATAAATGTATTTCTACTAAATGATAAAGTAGTTTGTGCTTGTGTTGTTTATATTGTGATATAATTAACTAATAAATGTATTATCTTGTGTAATAACTGAAACACGTATTTACATAGATAATGTGAAGAAATGTTAGGTACTATATATATTAAATAAAGCTCAACTCACTCAGAACTGTCTCATCATATCAGGGATAATTGGGATATTGTGAATGCATAATATGAGCGCGCCCCCCTGGCAGAGTCGTTCGAATACCCCGTATGATGTGACGTGATGACGTCAGACGTCAAAGACCGGAAATGATAGAAAAACTGATGTAACTGAGAGGCGGGACGTTTTTCTGCGGAGCAGGGGGAGAGAGGCCGCAAAACAGGAACGTCTCTCAGCTGAGAATATGTTCCATGCTTGACTTATCATATTAATAAATATATCGATTTAACTACAAGTTTTCTGTATTGATTCGACATTCAAGCTCCGATTTCTTCAACTCTTTCCTCAACAATATCTACAGTTACATGTTTTAACGAGCTGGTAAATCAACAATAAAACACAAAGGTTTAGAGTGGAGCACTTGAGTTTCATGTGATCTGTGTTCCGGTACAAACTGCAGTATAAACTGTGTCTCTGGAGGGAAAAGGCAGAAACTTCTTCCTGCTCAGATGTCAACACACTCTGCGCATGTCTGCTATCAACCCGGAGTCACTGTCAGCACCGGACACCTTGTTTACAGGAGCACGGCTTTTATTTTGAAACTACTTCCGGGAGTTCCGCCCCGAAACGGACACAAAGTTAATTTGAACTTTTAGAAGGTAAAAAGCAAGAAGAAGAAGTTTAGTGTTGACTGGTTGGAGAAAGAACAAGCATTGATCCGGAGGGTGACGGGTTGTGAGGCTGCTCTCCATCTGGACTGTGCTGCTGTGTGACATGTAGCGATGATGCTCACAAACATTTCATCACATTGGACTCCAGGACTCTGCTTGTTAGAGACACACAGCAGGACACACTAAAGAATGAATGTGTAAAACCCCAGCAGAGCTGCTGTTAACACTCACCCTGTTCTGCTGCTGCGGCTCTGTCGACGAGAAAATGGCGTCTGTCAGTCCGACTTGTTACTTTCACTTTCAATGTCCCTCCCTGTTGGCAACTCCTCCTGCGTTTCATCAGCAGCTTTATTGTGTGAATCAGTGGCTGAAATAGTGGCATTCACGTCTCGTGCTCCTTTTTGTGTGGAAAGGGGTTAACGCTATTGTGGAAACATGAATTTATCATCTTAGTGTCACTTGCTCAGTCTTAGATGCACACTGCACTTTTATACTTTGATTTATGTACTGAACACATCACCATGTATGTTGCTGTACTTTTATATCTTGATCCATGTGACGTACACTTTACTATGTATGTATATTTGTGTACTTTTATACCTTGATTAAAGTACCATACGCATTACTATGTATGATGTTATATTCTTATACTTGTGATCAGAATTATATGCATGTCCATGAAACTCACAGACCAATTACATGCGCGTTAAGCCATCCCACGTGACGCTACTCAGCCAATCAAGTGTGTGCATTCCAACCGGCAAACATCCCACGTGACGCAACACAACTTCCTGCAGCATTTGAACGCCCCATTAAAAGAAGTTAGCTCATAAATCACCACTTTGACTACACGTGAATAATCACGTCATAAAGCATCATAAGCATTTAAAAGGTCTTTTTCAACCACAGGTGTAAGTGTGCTGCATTCAAGTGGTGTCGGAACAATCAGAAAAATGAGTTCTCAACTGGGTCCTGAAGTCCAAACTCGGTGAAAACGTTGACGGTTTTTTTAGGCACAAACATGGAGGACGAAGGTAAATGTTGGTTGAGTGTAAGAAATGTTTTATTAAATTCACATATTGCATTTTAACTTTTGCTCACATGTAATGTTTTATGTCGTAAACCTTAGTTGCTGTCCTCGTACAGTGACGCACATTAGTCACTTATAGCATCATAACAGGGCAGGTGAAGCAATAATTAACAGTTATATGAAATGTGCTGCAACACTTCTGGGACAAAGTGTTTCCGTATGTTGGAGGGCAACATTAATAAACAGCAGCGTCGAGACGCTTTACAAAACATTGTTTTTCTTGTCACACTGAAGTCAAATTGACCAACTCGGGGAAATAGCAGCATTAAAGTGAATAAGTGCTGCACCTTCACTGTTCATCACTAACATGGATTATTGATGCACATCAGTAAACAGCCATTGTTGACAACATCAGCTCCACCTTCTCCTGCTATGATAAAACATCTCTATTATAATGAACACTTTTATTATTCATCATTTAGAGAACACAACACAGCCAAAGATCATTTCAGTTCCACTTTATAATCTGCATCATCCGAGCAAAGAAAGACAGAACAGAGTGAATATATTGACCAGTCTGAACAACCTGGTCCCGTAATATAACGTCCATGTTGAGAGCGTCATGTGTGAAGACGCTCTGACAATCACTTCACTTTGGGAACTCTTCTCTTCCCTTTGGACTCAGTCTTTCCAGATGTCTTGGTCATTTTGTTTGGTGCTTTCTTTCCTTTCCTTCCTTTCTTCGCTGCAGCAGGTTTGGGTGCCTTCTACAAAACAAAAAGAAAGAAGCAATGAGGCCAGTTGACATATTTAAATGACTGTTTAAATCTTGCAGCAGCACTGACCTCCAGTTTGGGCTTTTTGCTAGGTGTTGCTATGGGAACCAGCTGTGGGATTTCTCCCCCCGTCACCGCGCTTTTCTTCTCCTCCGCCGCCTTGTTCTTCTTCGCCTGCTTTTTGGCCGCAGCCTGGAAAATCACAAACTGGTTATTTGAGCGTTTGTATAAATGAAGCTCAGGCACACGATGACCGGCGAGTCTGAACGTGTTCTCACCTCCTGCCTGGCAGCCTGAGCCTGTTTCTCTGCCTCGTCCAGCACGCTGAGGTGGTTCAGGTCTGACGTGTAGATGGGCAGGGCCCCCGACGTCTGGCTCTTTATATGGATGAGCTTTATCACCGGACTTTTCTGTAAACAGTCATTAAGAGTTTGGGGTGGACAAAAGTTAAAGACGGCTGTAAACGAGCAAAAGCAACAAATCAAATGGAACAAGTTATATGTTGCAAAGAGCCAACACAATAACACTTTATGAAACACATATGGATCAAGGATTTAACCTTTAGGATCACAAATCACAAGACAACTCTGTGCGCAGCTCGACTCACCGTGCGTAGTTTGGCCGCCACTGTTTGGAAAGCAGCCTCGATGTTTTCCGTCACCTCATCTGCCGTCATGCCGGCGTGGCCAACGCGTGCCATGCTGCCACACAAGCAGGTAAGAGAGCAGGGTTACTGTGTGGACCTCTTGAGGCAGGTATGTCTCACATATCATGTGAACATTACATATTGTGTATCAAAGTTGTAGAGACAGGCTCCACGAGAAGAGGAGGTCCATCTGGATTTACGTTGACTCTCTGTGGCACCAACAATGTCCCGTATCAAAACACTTCACAGGATCGACAGGGTTGCTATGAGGTGCAATTCATTTGAGAAGACTTAAAAACATTCTGTTAAACTTAAAATAGTTTAGTTTGCCATCTGGCTTAAGCAACGCTAATAGACAATATGTTTCAGAGGCTTAGGAAGAGCGCAGCAGATCTCACCAGCAGCAGCCCTTGTTGGTCACCTTCAGGTTGGTGCCCTGGATGACTCCGTGGATGTCTCTGGCCAAATGTTTGCTCAGCATGTTCACACACAGCGGCTCTCTGGTCAAGACAGAAATGGCCACTCATTAAGTACACGAATAAGCAGATTTGTAGAAAACTTATTTGGTATCAAATACAGGTTTCCCGATTATGAAAATCGGTTTAAATGATCTTTCTAAAAATCAAAACCACGATAACCGATTCTCCCAGTTTCCTAGGCCCAAAACCTGTAGCCTCTTTTTAAAGGAGACTTTGAAAACTAACTTCTGTAATCGCCTGCTGTAGTATTGTTTTGATGACATTAGCAATTGAATGTATAACTCTGCCAAGAGGAGAACAAAAGGTTTTACCTTTTCCTCTGGTAGAAGTGTTTTCCGAGGTGCGATGTCAGCAGGCGGCGGACGCGGTCGTCAGAAAGGAACATGTCAAAGTTCCCCAGCAGACGGCGCTTGGCTTCGTGTGGTTTGTACTCCGTCTTGAGGACCTTGTACGGGATGATCTGCTCCGACACAGAGACACATCATCATTGTGGTGACCAAACAATAGGAGGCCTGAATGTAGACCAAAAACTAGGAATGCACTATATATATCCGAGAAATGTATATTGTTACGCATTATTAATACAAAGCCCAATTGCTTGTGTTTATATGTTGACATGCAACTACACTATAATAAATGTTATTTATTATACTCCACTCAAATAAATACCTCAGAGATGTTTTTCACGCCCTTCTCCTCCAGCAGCTTCTTATAAAACCTCTGGGTCTGCTCGGAGGTCATGTTGGGCTCATCTCTGGTGAAGAGGCAGACCTCGTCTGTATCAGGCCGCTGGCCATGGGGCAAGGGACTGAGGGGGGAATGAGAAGTCAATATCAATAAATCAATGATCAGAGCAAATGTTAAGTCAGGCATGAAGGCAGCTTTAAGTTCCTGTCAGCTGGACTCACATGCGGATGGTCTGTGCCTTTGAGGGGATCTTCCAGAGGGTGAAGAGCAGGCTGATCTGCTGGGTCTCGTCCAGGAACAGCGAGTCACTGGTGGACTTGGTTTTCAGGAAAGCTTGTAGAGCCAGGACGGCCTTTTTCACCTGGCAGAGACATTAACTCTAAAGTTATTAAATACTTTGTAAACCCGCCGACAAACTTCAGTTTCTTTTCAGAGTTCAAGACTTGTTACTCTGAATTAGCTTCGTTGCTAAACAGCGCGCAAACTAGCTAGCTAATGCTAGCTAGTTTATAGCTACTATCGATTCATAACAATGTAATTTAACACAATCATGTACACTTCTATTAAGAGATATTGAGAACGAGTTTAGATGTATTGCAGTAAGAAAAAAGCTATTTTTTTTACCTGTGCCTGATCTAGCCCCGTAACTTCTCCTGCTTCGGCCATGCTGTCTGCTTCACGTGTGAACCGTACACGCATGCGCAATTGGTAGGCTCTAGGTCACATCTTCGTTGCCGGTAACCAGCTCAGATGTGCACTACCGCCACCTACTGGACGGGAGTGTGTACTGTATGTCCTAAAAGTTTCCCCTATGTTGATAGTACACACATCTATTTATATATGCACTCACAACTATATTTATTTTTACTAAGTGTGAATACCATAATGTTGCATCTGTGATAGTTATGTTCATATATTATATATTTATACATATACACAACTTTTTATACAACCTTTTCATTCATGACTACATATTACAGTATTTCATTCTACTGTACAGTATTTAAATCCTGTTATTTATTGTATTCTATATGTATATATTTGAGTTATTCCTGCATTTTATTATTGCACAATTATATTCTTGCACTATTTTATTTCTTTTTATGTCTTAGGTGATCTGTATGTTGCATTGTTGGTGGATCCTACGCTATATATATATATATATTTAAAAAAAAAAAAAAGATATATATATATATATTTAAATATATATATTTAAATATATATATATATATATTTATATAAATATATATAAATACAAATATATATAAGACAATTTAAAAAATATAAATATATAAAAATAATTAAAAATATATCTAAATAAAAATATATAAATACATATATTAATATTAAAATAAGCTTTTGTATCTTTCAATCTATGAAATAATTTTCTTTTCTAAATAAATGTATCTGATATGAATTCCCTTCTATAATCCAAGGAGTTGATAGTTATATATATTAATTAAAAATATATATTAATATTAAAATGCATAAATCAACAAATAATAGGAAACATCTATACATCTATTTGGTAATATTGATACGTAGGATATTGATTTGCCCAAATGAGAATACTTATTAAAAAGAAAACAAATACACTTTTCTGATGCAGCTTTGTTCATTTATTTTCATTTAGATTATGTAACAGCTGTGTGTGACTGCGTATTTCCATGGTTCATCAGAGTAGTATGTGAGCTCAATCCAATTAAACCATCTCAAAAATTTGGGTACAGCAATCCTTAAAACCAAATAAAAATGTCCGTTTGATTCTTAATCCCGCTCTGAAAAGGGGAGATGTGTTTTGCAAATTATAATTACAGGCTAACTGTGGTCTTTTGCAGGATATGAAATCTTTCTGTAGTTTTTCATCCCCAAACTCAGTAACACTGCATCCATCTCCATTCTAAAAACAAATGGTGTGGCGAGCCGACTGCGCGGTTAGCCGTGGGAGTACAGAAGGGGGGGGCATGTAGCTACATTAGTGGCATAGCTGAGCTCTCAATATGAGAAAGCTGACACACTGGACTTGGTCTCTCATTTTATATTGTTCATCATAAAAACTGATTCAGTCTCGTTTTTCTTCATTTGACGCAATTTTAGTCTCCTTTATCACTCCTTGTTGTCATTGCACTTCTGTTCAGCATAGTTGTGTGTTAAGAGAGTTGCTGTTTGGGTCGGCTCGAGCAGCGTTTCTCCTCTGGTTACGGGTGGAAGAACTCCATACATGCTGCCACTGATGCATTTAGTCCTTTTCTGGCACCAGCTTCAGCACTTTGCCGATGGCGATAGTTTTGCCTGGATGAAGAGAAGTGAGGGTCAAAACTGCAATTTATTATCTCTGCTGTAACATCGGTGTGCAAAAGCATTCTGGAAAATAATACTAATACATAATAATGAATGTGAAAATCACACACACACACAGACACACACACACCTTCATCTCGCAGTGTGAACCGTCCCATCTGAGGGAAGTCTTTGAAGGTCTCTAGGCAGATGACTCCAGCTGCCCGGAGCCTGGCGATACACACCTGGTCCTGCTTCACAAAGCGTGGTCGTGTTTTGCTTTTTCTCCCCCGACTTCTTGTCCACCAGACAGATTAAGGCCTGCAGTCAGGATTTAAAAACATTAACCACAGCCGAGTGAGGCCAGGAGGCGATCAGAAGCTACTGGCTGAGCAGATAAAAGAAACTCTGATACTTTAAGATGTTTCAGCAACAGCCTGGACAGTAGAGCAGTAACTCACTGAGATCTGCACTTCTTCGATGCAGGTGTGGATGTGAAGGACTGCATTGTAACCGGGACAAATGATTGATTTGTGCTCAATGATGACGATCTGAAATAAAAGAGAAAAGAGCTCATCATCTATACTCTCCATATCTTTATATACATTTAAAAACAAGCTGTCGAGTGCCAAATGGCTTTAAAATGCGTCTTTAACTGATACAATCCGTTAGCATCAGCCGACAGATTCTAATGCCTCGTGCCTTCGGTACACTTGCTCTTAACAGAAAACAATAAATCAAATCACAACAATGTTCTGCATCAGATATGCTGCTGCTCACAGGCCCTTTAAAAGAGGCTCTGCATCAACGTCTGGCCTTAAAAAGAATCGGCTCGCAGCGCAGCCTTCGCAAAAAACTAAACGACTCTGCATGGACAGACCCTGAATTATTATTATCGGTATGCTCATCTGCAAAATCATACTTGTGCGTTTCTATTTTTGGGTGGGTATTTCCTCGTATTTGCGAGTTACAATCAGTTGAATGAGTGAATGAGAGTCTGTTAGCATCCACCTCTGAAGGTCAGACCATCAGTGAGGACACAGACGGCTGCATGCAGTGACTTTGATCATCTGGTGTTGATGTACCTGTGCGTCAAAGGTGCGACCGGAGTGGCAGAGGTTGTCGGGGCTACAGAGGATGAAACCTGGGAGGATTTCTTCCTCCTCGATGCCCTTCAGCCTCAGCTTCAGATTCTCTCCGGGAGTTGCATCGTCTGTCTCCACATCGTCGCTCAGCAGGCTCAATACTTCCACTGTGTGCTGCAAATCACACACACACACGTTTTAGTTTTGTTTTATAAATGCATTATTGCTGTACTGTATTGGTGTTGGAACTGAATAATGTTGCTGAAAGTATCTTCTGCACTCATTTAATACAAGAATGAGGCCTTGAAGTTATTTCTAGTCGAAGGTTTATCGGTCCCTTGTGAGAAGAAGCAGATCTCACCCTGTTTGGCATCATGACCAGCTGCTGGGCTTTACTGATGCAGCCGGACTCCAGCTTCCCGAGGATAACTGTGCCCATATCCTGCAAGGATACACACACACACACACACACAATTTGAGAAGGGTCAGAGCAATTCAGTGTCAGCCATCAGTAACCTTTAATGCATATAAAGTCACTAAACAAAGGCAGTCTTTGCCTTCAAATGTTTTGTAAAGCATTTGTAAAGATGTGTCAATATGGAGTGAGAAAGGAATAATATGCATCCTGTGAGTGTGGACCATAACACAGTGGAGAACTAATGCACTGTGGAAAATACAACGTATTGTCACCGTCCAATTAGAAACTATCTTGGTTTATAAGAAAAAATAACCAATTTTAAAACCCATTGCTCATGATAAAAGCAACTTTTCATTTCATTTACCTAGCAACAGTTATTTGATTGGTTAAGATGTTTTCTCATGCAGCGCCTTGGTAACCATTTGGCTGCAGCATCCTGGGTTCATTTCTGGCCTTCAGACCTTTGTTTCGTGTTTCTTTCTCTCTTTTCCTCTCATGTCTACACTTTCTGTCAAATAAAGGCAAAAATGCGAAAATAAAAATATTCTAAAAACAATTTATTTAAAGTGTTTATCATTTAAGCACCCTGAGCTCATTAGTCCAGAACATTAGAAGAGTCTGTGAAGAGTCCAAGCTCAAAAAACTCAAGAACTATGGCCCGACACGTAGTTCTGCAAGCCTCTCTTAATATTACTCAACCTTTTGTCGAGTTAAATGAGGATATTGAGGCTGGAAACAGCTAGCCTGGCTCTGTGCTAAGCTAAGCTAGCTTCATGTGTAACTGACGCGGTCGGTAAAGTACATTGAACGCTTTAGCATTATGATAGACTACCTGAAAAACACGATAAACTTCTGCTGGCGTGTAAAAATGAATTAATGATCGTAGTGGACGGTCAGGATTCACATAATAAAGAGGGTGTTTGTTTTATCCACAGCTGTGTGGATCTGCGGAGATCTTGCCTTGGCTGGTCCGTTAGTATGCAGCACCCAGTTAACTGAACCATAAGCCCCTTACATCAGGGGAACCCCAGTTGAGTCATATAACCACTACATCAGGCTCTGATGCAACCACAGGGAGAGAGGAGTTTTAAAACAACTTAAAGACGAGCGGATGAAGAGAGAAGAGGATACGTGGAAAAGATGACTAATGTACGGACACGTGAGGGACAATCAAAGAATCTCCATTCCACCAACACTTTAATGTGTTGAACTGCTGCCAACGTCTAAACTGAGCCGAGTGCCAAGACTCTGAATTATCTTTAAGAGCAATGATTATGCAGAGACTGCAGTGTGTGTGTGTGTGTGTGTGTGTGTGTGTGTGTGTGTGTGTGTGTGTGTGTGTGTGTGTGTGTGAAAATCATCCAGCAGGAAGGAGAATGACAAACTGGAGAGGGAACATAAAAAGATTTTGGCCGAGTGAACAAAACCAAAAGAAATGTGACGCCCACTCATCTGCTGAGTGCCGTGCAGGAGACGAGCTGCCACATTTCTGTTTCTCTGTCTTTAGAGAGCCGAAGGCCTCCAGGCCGCTCACCTTGTACTTGTCTACAATAGGTAGTCTAACGGGTCCATCGTTGGATCTGGTGAAGTTTGGCAAACTGTCCAGATGGGAGATAAATGGCAAACCCCTGGAACAGAACAAAAACAAATCAATGTTGAAGCAAAAGAAAATGCACCAGGAAGAAAACCTCGAGTCCACACAAACCAACATCAACCAAAACTAAACCTCACAAATAAAAAACAAATACAACCTTCATGTCTTCCTGTAAAACATTCTTTGTGTTTCAAGCCGGTAAGATGAGGCTCCACTAACACTGTTAGGGTTATGCTAGCTGTAGAATTAGCTTCAAGTGTTGGCTTCAAGACGATGTAATCATTTCACAACGAAAAGTGTTCATTCCATATCTGTTGGCGTTTCAAAAACATTTCCACCGGTCAACAAAGGGTTTGCTCTCCCGTTGCTGCTCACAACAGTATGAATGAACATTTATAAAACAATAACAAAGATCTTTATTGGTTTTTAGGGTTATTCAAAGAGTCAAACACCTCAATAGAACTTTAAAGGTACAGTCCTGGAGAGGGTTTAAGTCAAACAGGTATCCTGAATGTCAACATTTCCTGTTAAGTGCATGTCATCAGGTCCCGAGTTAAAACTTGACTGCACTAAGGCGAGAGGAGTTCCTATAACCACTTTGTTAACGTATAACAAAGCATCATTGTAAAGTGGACGTGTGTAGCGGTGTTCATCTGAAACGTCCCGCTGTGAACCAGACAGAACTTCACAAACCCGTCCAGAGACAACTTACGTGTACCAGAGGCACTCGGGTAGGGGGTCTTTGAGGTTGGCACCTGTGAGTCCGGAGCAAGGCATAAAGTAGATGTCCTTCTTGGGGTTGAAGCCCACCTTCTTTAGAAACGGAACCAGCTTCTCCTTACACTCCTCATACCTGCAGGAAGTAATAAAAGATGGGATCATTTACTAAAACTATGGAACGCATAACATCCTGGATTCCGTACTGTATGTCTTACATTTAGGTTTCCAAATGTCTGTCGTCAGGAATAAATTCAGAATCCTTGAATAAAATCCTCAATTTGAATAAAATGAAAAAAGTATTTTTTATTAAAAGGTAGTACAGATCATTAAAACATATATAACACACCCGCAAAGCTTGAAAATGATAATATAAATAAATGCCACCAACACAGCAGTGAATCAACTTAAACACCTCATGTCTACGTTTACACCCTGCTCACCTCTCTAGGCTCCAGTTGACGGTGGGATCATCCATCTTGTTGACCAGGACAATGAGATGCTTGACTCCTGCGGTTTTAGCCAGCATGGCATGTTCCCGTGTCTGTCCACCCTTCTCAAAGCCGGTCTCAAACTCCCCCTTTCTCGCTGAAATCACCTGATCCAAAGCGATCAGGGAGAAGTTCACGCTTTTAGTGACATTTACAAAAAAGGGTTGTCTTCTCGGACAAGTTTCTATGAATGTGGGCACTTCTTTCCTGCGGTGAAACTTCTCGTTTCACTTACAAGAATCTGTGTCAGTGCAGGATTCAATATCTGTCGGGTAGTTAGGGTGAAGACTGGTTGTTTGTTTATCTCACCAGGACTGCCAGGTCAGCTTGTGACGCTCCACCAATCATGTTGGGGACAAAGCTCTTGTGTCCGGGGGCATCCAGGATAGTGAAGTGTTTTTTCTCCGTCTCAAAGTAAGCTCTCCCGACCTCAACCGTCTTCCCCTTGTCTCTCTCCTCCTGGTTTGTGTCCAGAGCCCACGACAGATACCTGCAACAAACACGCGCGTTTACTCATTTGTGTTTTACATCGTTTGTGTGAGCACAAGAAAATAAGGACTGTTGTGTTGCTCACCATGTCTCCCTGTTCTTTTCTTTCGCCTCTCTTTCATATTTTTCCAGGGTTCGCTTTTCCACCATTCCGGTTAAGTACCTAGAAAGGGAAAAGGCCGTATTAATTATTGTATCTGTGGCATTATGGGGGCATGTTGTGTGGGAGGCGACATGTCACACTGTGGCCGACAGTCAGAGCAGCAGCAATCAAAATGGATATTTTGGGTTTAGTTTTCCAGGTTTTCTATACAGCGGGCAAATTAAAAAGACTAAGAGAAATACTAGACACAAGATTTGTTACTCACATGATCTGTCCTCCAATAGTTGATTTACCAGCATCTAACAAACACACACGTCACAAGATGAATCAAACTTTGTACCATCTTTTTTTAGATAAATGAAAATACAAATGAGACGCACCGACGTGACCGATGAAGACCACGTTCACGTGTTCTTTCTTGGGGGCATCTGGCGGTGCCGGAGCCACTTTGGGCATGGGCATCTCCTCCTCTTCCTCCTCCATCATCTCCTCTTCCTCGTTCCTCGCGGCACCCTCCTCGCAGGTTCCCCCTGAGCCCAGGTCCTCCTGTCCTCCGCCGCCTCCTCCTCCTCCTCCTCCTCCTCCCCCCGGCTCCTCCTTCTGCTCCCATGTCTCTTCCTCTGCGGTCATGTCCGCCTCCGTGCCTCCGTTCTCCACCGGCGCTGGAAGCATACACATTCACTACACCTGTTATTTCCCACAGCTTGCAGACTGGTGATGAGTGAATCCTGGATTTCATCCAATTGTATTATTAATACCAAACGTAAATCCTTTTTTTTAACCACATTTGCATAAACATTTGGAGCGAGATCCATTTGTGTTCACATCAGACATGCTCAGAAACCACGTTATTCACGCATCGCCTTCACATGATGCATGTTAGACACGTTTCTTCGTTATTATTGGTAAAAAGGCTGCAAATAACGATTCTTTTCTAAATAAAGATTCATTGTTTGATCTATAAAATGTCACAAAATGATTTGTGATTTCTTTAAATGTCTTGTTTTGTCAGTAAAGAAACGTAAAGATATTCGATAAAACATTCTCTGCCATTTTGTTAAACAATTGTCAAAGCAGTTGATTATTATTCTGTCGACTAATCGTTGCAGCTTTAGTTGTAATTATTATGCTCATTCTTTCATTATATTGTCATTTTATGTTATGCTAAGGAAACGTAAAGTCACTAGAAATACAAATGTTACAGTTTAAATAAAATAAGCTAACTTCAATATCCAAAAGATTATTTTGCTGTCACAACAGCTGACAAATCCCTCTTTGTTCATCAACCACAAGGTCGACTGTCGGACATATTTCTCGGACTGAATAGACATTTTTGGTCATTTCCAATCTTAAATCTTGCTCCATTTCAAAAAAATCTAAATTTCTGCAAATGTTCAGACCGTGGTATTTGACTTCCAGGTGCAGCAGCTGCTATTGAAGCTGTGCCTTGAATCAATGTGTCATAAAAAGACCTTGAGAGTAGCACATGATCTGTAAAGGAACATTTCTTTTATGAGCATCTGAAAAAAGTTTCATAACTTCACCGTCTGTCCTCGGCAGTTAATCGTCCATTAGACCTGTCCCCTTGTTAGAAACACAATCAATACAGCGTTCTGCAGCGCAAACAAGTACAATTAAAAGAAGGAAAAGACACTAAGAGTACAAGGAAATCTGCTGAGCCCTGCAGAAGCATCTTCCTATGGCAACAAGCCTCCCATTTCTGTAACTATGAAATTATGCAGCCCAGCAGTCGTGTACAAAGCCTACTTTCTTCCCTTCGTTTATAATCAGCCTGTGTAATAGTGCGTCTGGCAACTCAGAAAGCTCATTCATGTCTTTGTCAACAGTGTCATAACGCTGTAATTATCATTTTTCGTTGAGACGTGTTCAGATACATTTGACGAGGCAAGTACTCGGACAAGCATCTCCATGAATAAGCCTCTGGGAAATGTACAAAGAAAGGTTTCTCTAGATGACGCTCACTGTCTGTCTCAAAACATTACAACTGATGTTTGTTTGTCTGTGTCACTCACTGTGTCACTCACTGTGTCACTCACTCTGCTACAGCTGCAGCCACTCTATTAAAACAACTAAACACCAGGTCTCTGTAACTTGAGTAGAGGCACACAGCATCCCGGATCAGGCCAAAAAAAGTGAATGAAAGTGACTCAGGCAAATTAAAACTAGTCAGCACAAAGTGACCAAATACATTTAAATTGCTCTGACACGTAGCAGACTAAGGCCTCAGACATGGCTTCACACATATCAGTGTGTGGAATGGGGATGCCTATTTTAGGCACAAGTAAGGTTGCATCATATTATACGTAGGCCCATGCACATGGGTACACCGTGGTCAGCAATCCAAATATGGCGCAGTAAGGGAACCTACAAGACTCAAAAGTGAGCATTCAAGCTTTCCTGGTCTGTATGAGGTTTAGAATCTGGCTGCAGGTAGAAAGGGCACACCTGAGCCTTGGACTACACGTGTCCTGTGGGAAAAACCTGTCTGACAGTAACTTAATAACCTGAACACTGTGAATGCATACCGGCTGTTTCCGCCACCTCCATGCTGGCAACTGGACCAGGGGCACCTTTGGGGAGAGAGGAAGCAAAGCACGTCAAACTTTCATAAATATTCATTATACAAGTATACACATTTGACGTCTTGTTGTGAGTGTTGCTGCGTTATACATCAGATGTGGCACCATTACAACACACGACTAACACTCAAGCCGACTTGTTGATGAGTTAGTGGAAATGCAGTAACTGTGGCACACACTGAGCGCAGCGAGTTGTCGGGAGGAAGGCTAACTTAGCTGCGTTAGCATGCAAGCTAGCAAGTTAAGCTAACTTCCAGGCAGCTGTCTGGCATTCACACACCGTCTGAAGCCGGCACGTCCACGGGGCTGGTTGGAACGAAGCTCGGGACAAACACCGCGGCGTTTACGTTCGGGACAAACGGCTTCGCGTTGACGTTGAGTGCGGCGAGGGCGGCCGGGAGCTCCGCCGCGGCAACCGGGGCCTCGGCATCCTCCTCCAGCTCCCACGAATCTGGGGCTGTGTCTCTCGGGTCCATTGCTCCCTTTTCCCCGAGTTGACAAGCTTTCCACTTCCCGGGAAGGTGGGTGATGTTAGTAGTTCCGTTGACACGCGTTTGGCTGCGGCTGTGGTTCAGACTCTGAGCTGCACACTTGGTGAAGTTCCCATTGCTTTGTTAAGCGTTGCTTTCGCAAGCATATGGATCCCGTAGCCGACGAGAAGTGGCGAGCAGCCGCTGCACGTCCTGCAGACACCGCTAGAGGCCATTACTGTGCAGGTCCAAACTGTGGTGCACGGTCCTTACACGATTACACTGTTCAGGTACTTTAGACAATGTAATCAACAAATAATGTACCATGTATTATGTATTATTATAGGTTAAGATCAACTTTATTGATCCCTTGGTGAAATTCACAAGCTACAGTATATATATCAGGTTCATAATGTTTTGTAAAGAGATAGTTTATTAAGGAGATAGTTTATTAAGTTTTGTACTTGTTTGCACTAAAACAAAGGGAACACTTTGGAGTTGTTGTTATTTACAGGTCGTCATGCTGTGATGTTACGGGTCCGGCCCGCTTGAGACACCCCTGGTATATATAGTAGAATAAAAACACATTCATTCATCAATAATTATAATGACATATTATTCTGAAATGGGCCATTGTGTAGTAATTTTACTCTTTGTATGTATGCATACATATTTTGAATGCATTGTAAGTATTTTTACATTGTGGTATTACTACTTTTACTTAAGTAAAATATCTGATTACTTCCACAACTGAATCTAAGGAATTATAAAATATAAAAAAATACACATAATTATACATTTTGAGTTTATTTTAAACATCTATGAAACACAGGACAATTCTACAAAGCATATAAATAGAATAAATACATCAAAAGTACAAGATTGTCAGTGTAACTTTAGGAAGTTATATAAAACGCAATAAATAAATACCTTAAATAACTTTAAACTGACGTAAACAGGGGACTGTGCTAACACGCGTCTCTTCCTCTTCACTCTTTGGCGTCACTAACTCCTCCAGCGCAGATGGCGAACGTGGCCTCATTCTCAGGCATATCGGGACTCGAGGATATCAAGGAGAGAAATGAGAAGTGAGTCTAAACAGTTATTCATCTTGCACAGCTAGTTAATTTAAAATATACATACGACGACTGTCCTAGTCTCGGCACTGCACGATCACCACTACATCAAATCATCCCACCAAAGGTGTTTAAATATACATGTTCATATCTACAAGTAGGCCTACATTGCTCCTCTTGAACATATATGTTTAATACTCAAACCCTAATATACATTTGGGGTGGAATATTACTTAATATTATCTATATAATAACATGATTAGGCAGAAGACCTTGTTGTGATATCACTACGTCTATTAGGGGATGGAAAATCCCATGTCATCAGGAATCAACAGGAAGTACATCAACTGACATTATATATTGTATCTTAATTTACTGGATCAAAAAGTCCTGCATGATCATTATTATAAATAAAAACAGCCAACTACCTGTCAAATATTTTGGCAATTCTCATCTCTGCACGCCCCTTCCTCAAGCTGATGCGTGTGGTGGAGGCGTGCGCCAGGATATGCCCACCGATGGGCTTCTTGGGATCAGCTTGAAACCTTTAACAGGGACAACTTCAAACAATGTTGCGCCCAATGTGTCAGCAACAACAACACAACAATTTCAAGGACAAAACTTGTCCAATTTATTCAGAATGAGGGAATTTGCCATCTCTTACGACATTCCTGCACCAGGATCAGCCGTCATTTGGTTGGTGACGAACACTGCTACGTTGTATTCTAAGAAAAACATAAAAGAAAATAAGTTACATTATTAGGAACAGTACTTCTTTGCACCGTATGCATATTTGAGACCAAAGCTGAATTAGTCAATAAACAGCCATATTAATTTCTGCAGATATTCCCTGTAAATGCCAGATTAATATATATAGCTGATGTTTGTGACTTTCACATATTTGCACACTCCTGGTTCAGACCTTCAGAGATTTTCTGCAGCCTGGAGAGCATCTGGGCCAGTTTCTGCTGCCGCTCAGCCAGCTCTCCTCGTCCAGAGAAGTCTACTCTAAACAGAGCCATGATGGAGTCGATGATCTGATAACAGGGAAGAGCGGACAAGGAGACTGAAAGGCTGAGAGCTACGAAGGAATTTAGAATGTATGTCTTCAAAAAATGTTGAGGGAAGTAAAACCACAAGCATGATGAATATGTGAAAACATTCTTTTACTTGCCAATAGTTTGAACACTCCTCCTTCCTCGTGGAATTTGGCTGCTACAAAGTCCAACAGCTCCATCTGGTGTTCGCCTGAGGAGCGAGCGAGACAAAATGTTATAACCTTGCCAGGAGCGCCTTTCCACACTACAGATGTGTCAAAGTTTTCAATCTAAATGATCTGCATGATCGCACTGGTATAGGCCCGGGCGTAAAGCACGTTGTCCAGCACAGCACCATGGTCCACGTTGAACCTGTCAGCGATGTCTTTCAATCTGTCTGGACGACTGGAACCAGACAGTCAAGGATAATGTGAAACAGAATAACAAGAAAACATACTGAGACACACATAAGCAGGGATTGTAGTCACATGATGACGACTACTGGAGAAATATCTCTCACAAACATGTTTACAAAATCAGCACATGGTAGGATGTTAGATATGGGGCAATGTGTCGGTGTATGGTTTTCCAACAAATAACAAACACATGAAACTTCAGTAACGTCTGAGATACAGTCAAACATCAACAACGTTAAATGCTGTGGTTGTTCCCATCATCATGAGGATACAAAGTGTTCTCTGTGTCAATGAAGATGACTTTCCCGCCGGAGTAGCCATCCTCTCCTGGCAGCTGAGCAGTGACTGGATAAAAGCAACACAGAATCTGGTTTATTTGACTTGTAAAGTCTTGTTTTCAGGGACTCCCTAAAAACTTGATATTTTACCCGGATGGTGGTTTTGCAGGACGTAGCGGTGCATGCTTCAGCGAGCTCCCTGACGTTTAAGCGAGTGCTGTGATATGATCATTTGCGTGCATCTTTGTAAGAAAGCAAAACAAAATCCTGGATTATTTTTGGTTTGGTGAAGTTGGACTGAGAGGCAAAGTATAGACTATCCGAATAATACAAACAATATGAGATCACTTTTTTTTAATATACTATTCGTGTTTTCCTATCATTTGTATATTTGGTCTCACACCTATGTACTGTAATGTGCATATACATTGATAGTCTGCTTTGTAGTACATTGATATCAAAATACAGAGTAGTAGATTGTAGTTGTGGGACATCTAAATAGATTTTCCAGTATAACGTTATGTTAATTTGAGAATTCATCATCAGTCAGGTAAAAGTTATTTGAAAATCAGCAGGAAAGTCTGGTTGCGGTTGCAGCCGGGTCAACACTACAAGGAGCCGAAATCTAAGTATATCATCGTAAGTCGAGGATCACAAAAACAAAAATCATCTGTTTAGTTGTGAGGTGTCCTGTCGGTTTAATCTTGGGATTAAGGCAAATAATAGGCCAATAAACAACGTTTTAGGTAATGGTTTTGCTATCTTAACTAAAAAGAGAGAAGACGAGAACAACGCATCAGGCACACAACACTCTGTGTGACGCAGGACGCATTAAGGCACCGCCC